>NC_136068.1:144119306-144121806 GCF_964261635.1 Lissotriton helveticus
TTGGACACCCCACTGAGCACGAATTTATAAGCGGCCGTCCTGCCGCTAGGCATGCACCATCCCATCTTCGAAGGGAGCCATGGAGTCTTAATGTGGACTCGACTGTGGAATGCACCTTCTGGATCAGCGTGTCACCGATCCTTGGGGCTCCAGGTGAGCTAAGAATTCAGCAAATACTCTGGGGGCATCCATCTGTGGAAATAAAGGCGGACTACATCTCCCATAGAACATTGCATACAGTCTTAATTGAAGCAGCTGCATGACAGCGTATGATGTTGTTTAAAAGGGAGGCGTGACCCGCAATGCCTCTTCCGCCCGCTCAGCCTCTGAAGAAGTGAAGCCACGAAACGCGTCAGTCTGCGGGGGTATGCTGCAAATAACTGAGAATCGAGGACACGCATGCCAATAAATAAAGTAAAGCTTTTACGGGGGAAAAGCGAAGCTGCATTCGAGTGATGCCTATTGTTGGACACCCCACTGAGCACGAATTTATAAGCGGCCGTCCTGCCGCTAGGCATGCACCATCCCATCTTCGAAGGGAGCCATGGAGTCTTAATGTGGACTCGACTGTGGAATGCACCTTCTGGATCAGCGTGTCACCGATCCTTGGGGCTCCAGGTGAGCTAAGAATTCAGCAAATACTCTGGGGGCATCCATCTGTGGAAATAAAGGCGGACTACATCTCCCATAGAACATTGCATACAGTCTTAATTGAAGCAGCTGCATGACAGCGTAGGATGTTGTTTAAAAGGGAGGCGTGACCCGCAATGCCTCTTCCGCCCGCTCAGCCTCTGAAGAAGTGAAGCCACGAAACGCGTCAGGCTGCGGGGGTATGCTGCAAATAACTGAGAATCGAGGACACGCATGCCAATAAATAAAGTAAAGCTTTTACGGGGAAAAGCGAAGCTGCATTCGAGTGATGCCTATTGTTGGACACCCCACTGAGCACGAATTTATAAGCGGCCGTCCTGCCGCTAGGCATGCACCATCCCATCTTTGAAGGGAGCCATGGAGTCTTAATGTGGACTCGACTGTGGAATGCACCTTCTGGATCAGCGTGTCACCGATCCTTGGGGCTCCAGGTGAGCTAAGAATTCAGCAAATACTCTGGGGGCATCCATCTGTGGAAATAAAGGCGGACTACATCTCCCATAGAACATTGCATACAGTCTTAATTGAAGCAGCTGCATGACAGCGTATGATGTTGTTTAAAAGGGAGGCGTGACCCGCAATGCCTCTTCCGCCCGCTCAGCCTCTGAAGAAGTGAAGCCACGAAACGCGTCAGGCTGCGAGGGTATGCTGCAAATAACTGAGAATCGAGGACACGCATGCCAATAAATAAAGTAAAGCTTTTACAGGAAAAAGCGAAGCTGCATTCGAGTGATGCCTATTGTTGGACACCCCACTGAGCACGAATTTATAAGCGGCCGTCCTGCCGCTAGGCATGCACCATCCCATCTTCGAAGGGAGCCATGGAGTCTTAATGTGGACTCGACTGTGGAATGCACCTTCTGGATCAGCGTGTCACCGATCCTTGGGGCTCCAGGTGAGCTAAGAATTCAGCAAATACTCTGGGGGCATCCATCTGTGGAAATAAAGGCGGACTACATCTCCCATAGAACATTGCATACAGTCTTAATTGAAGCAGCTGCATGACAGCGTATGATGTTGTTTAAAAGGGAGGCGTGACCCGCAATGCCTCTTCCGCCCGCTCAGCCTCTGAAGAAGTGAAGCCACGAAACGCGTCAGGCTGCGGGGGTATGCTGCAAATAACTGAGAATCGAGGACACGCATGCCAATAAATAAAGTAAAGCTTTTACGGGGAAAAGCGAAGCTGCATTCGAGTGATGCCTATTGTTGGACACCCCACTGAGCACGAATGTACATATATATATATACAGAAAAGGGAGGTTGGCGCCGCCCGGGACTGCACCCGTGGTATTGGTTCAGGAATCGGCTTCAAAAGTGAGCTGAACCGAGAAGACTCATCGCTCTAACATCCATCAACACGGGAAAACAAGCGCTGAAATGCCAAGCATTTTCATGCTCTACCCACTGGAGGGTTATTATTAGACGACGTCCCTGATTGAAAAACCCGATTGAGTGTCATAAATTAATAAAGGCAGAAGAACACCGAGTGGGACACTCACAGTAACACAAGAAAGGACTTGAAAATAAATCGGGCTGCCAATCAAACTGTCAAGAATCCATGCGCAACTACAAATCCCACAATTCATTTTTCAAACGGAAGTGATTCCTCAAAAGAATGCCACTGGAGGCAAACAAATGAACGTCCATTACATCGAGCTGTGGGGGGAAGCACGACGGATTCCAGAGCTGGCTTACCTTGATAAAGTTCCAGGCGGAACGAAACATGTTGGGACAATGCCACCGTTTGTTTTCTCCACAATAAAAGATGCGAAAAAATGAGTCTTCAAGTGTAACCAGAGTTTCCTTCTCCGGGAGCAAACTTTGGGAAAATATATATCGGCGTGGTTCT